>NC_060908.1:2555000-2575000 GCF_014805685.1 Silurus meridionalis
TATAGTGAAGTGCAGTAGAACAGAGCGCTGCATCACACACAGGAATCTCATACAGTGAGAATGAATGTCGTTACTGAGGCAAGAAACCCAATGAACACAATTCAACACGTCTCCTTTCACTGTAGCCGCAGCTGCACCTCCTGCATACATCATCTCCAGCAGAAGCATCAATATTCACCTCATCACATCACTCCCGCATTTTTTCATGCATTAAACTTTTCCTGGGGATTTTGATTAAAGTAAATTGCGTTTTTTTTAATACTAAAAGTGTCTATGATATCAGTTTTAAAAAAAAAAGTTAATAATAAATAGTGAAGAACTGATACCAGAAAAATCTACTTAAGCACAGTAATGAGTTTAAAGAACAATTTTTACTTCATTACTCACCATATCTGATACATACATAAATAAATACATTCAATTTGCTGGAATTGTGGAATGCTGACATCCTAAATGAATAAGATTCATAACTTCAGATGGACCAGACCAAGCTCCAGTCGTGCAATGGAAAAAGTCATAGCAAACAACACACACATTCCAAAACCTATAACTCTCCTAAAGCCAGCATCATAAAGCTGATCTGTGACTTTTCCATTCTGTCCTTCAATTTGTGGGCACGCAGTCAATGAGATGCCACAACAATGTCTGTCAGGTACGCTGATGTTCGCTTTAACTAAACAGCCAGCAAACGCGATGTGAAGTGTCGACCTTGGAGACAAGGGACAACAAAAAGGTGCTAACAACAACATTTGTGTGAGTTTATTGTGTGTGGTGCGAACGAATTACATCTAACAAGCCACATGAGGAACGTCTAAGAATAAGGGACCTAAAACCAAAGCTTTCCAAGGATCTGAGCCAAAACTGCCTGGGCAAGCACCAGAGCCATAAAAAGTAGGACTAAACAAGCATTATAACTTTCAAAATTATACTTAAATAAATAAAAAATATTTTAAGATTTTTATCTGGAATTCTGAATACAGAAAATGGGACTTGTAAAGATTCGAGTATTTAATAGCGGGACTATTGAGCTATAAATAATTACACATTTGAGCCAATAATACAGGAAATAGCAAAGAACTAAAGCCTTAAAAACTGGGATTAAACAAGAGCCAGGATTTAGAAGAATAACATCAGGAGCCATAAAATCTCAGACTAACTGAAAAGTAAGAGCCATACAAAATGGAATTAAGTAGGGAAAAGTAGGAAATTGGAGCTCTGTGTATTTATATTCGTTTTTTTTTTTTTTGATTAAACAAAAATATTTTCAGGCACAGTACCAACAACGAAGCAAAATAGGAACTAGTAGTTGTAGATGTAAGAACTGTAAAAACTAAGACTAAGCACATGTCATAATAACTAGATTAGAACTAGACTTGAACTAAAGACTGGGACAAATCAAAAACAAGAGGATTAAAAACTGGGTCTAATTAGGAATGAGAGGCTTAAAGTTCAGGTCTAACCAAGAACTACAGGTTTAAAAATTTGGTCTAACCAGGAACTTGAACCTTAAAAACTGGGTCTAACCAAGAACTATAGGCCTACATTTTTTAATTAACCAAGAATTTGAGCCAAAACTGGTGAGTTAAGAAGTGTATGTTTAAAGACTTAGATTAACCAAGAATTAAAGGCTTAAACTGGAATCAACCAAGAACTAGAGACTTAAAGACCAGGAGTAACCAAGAACTAGAACCTTAAAACAGGGATTAACCAAGAACTAGAGTCTTAAAAACTGGGATTATGAAGAACTAGAGGTCCAGAGACTAGGACTAAAAACCGCTTGCTAAATTTCTATTCTAGAACTTTCCTGGTAGGAATAAGTAATTGAATTCCTACAGCGCTGATTTACACTTTTGGTAAAGATTATTGTGAGACCTTATTCCCTGTGCTAATTCGCTTGTATTACAATCAATCTGTAAATGTAGCATATATTTCACTGCTTCTCGTTAAACTGCATTTATTTTATCATCCTCACAAACGCAAAGCCTCGGTGCCGCAGTGTCCTCCGGAGCTCTCCGAGCGCTTTGCAGCTCTTTTTAGTTACATTTTTTTTCTGTAAATGTCATTTGAAATGTCAGTCTGATTTACTGTACGGCCTTTCGCATTGTTTTATGGAAAGATGCTCCGCGATATACGGCCATGGAGACAGGGTTCTTCCTAACAGTCCACAGCTGGGGGAAAAAAGCCTGATGACGCCAGTAGGTAGTAAAATTACACTGAGATTCAGCCAAAACACACACAAACACACATACACACAGAGAGATACACACACACTACATCATGGTACATTCCTTCTTCGATGCTAACACTGCCATTTAAGGTTCAGAAAACTCCTGGATTGGCCGCAGTCACAACTTCCATCTTTTCCATCTCTATCTTTCTGTTTCTCTCTTTTTCTGTCCACACACACATAAACACACACCCATTCACACACACATGAAAGATACACATACTACATACATTAAAGATGCTTTAATATATATTTTTATTCCCCTGTTTGCCTCTAATGATCTCGCAAACTCACTTTAGAAATCGGAAAAATAATTAATGACTTTTTATTTCACTGAAATGTCGTTGGGGATGTAAACTTCTGCACTTATACACACAAACTACATTTAGCTGCTAATCACCGAGAGTCTTATTTAAGCTCCAGCAGGACACAAAGCTGAACAGCGCCCTGTAGTGGACAAAACAAAAAATCACAACAAATCTGCTACTGACCAAAAGTGAGAGTCATACATACTGTTATTGGTTCTATTGTATTGTAGTGTTGTGTTTTCTAGCCAAAAATGTTTTAAAAGCACGGTGATATGAACGAATCAAATACTAGGACTAAGCCAATGCAAGAGCTGTAAAGATTGAGACTAATCAAGCATCCGAATCTTGAACAATTTAACAAATAGCAGTCAAGAGCCATTAAACCTATGATTACACAAATGAGAACCTTAACAGAGTGAGACTAGCCAGGAACTAGAACTTTAAAGACCAGGTACTAAAGCCTTAAAAGACTCCACTAACCAGAATTAGAGACTGCAACTAACCAGAACTAGTGTGTTACAAGGCTGGGGCACACAAGAATCTAGCCTTAAAAAGACCCACCAACCATAACTAGGGTGTCACAAGACTGGGTTTAAGCAGGAACTAGAGCCTTAAAGACTAGACATAACCAGGAACTAGAGACTGCAACTAACCAGGAACTAAAGTAAACAGTGAATTAAGCTTTATAGACAAAGATTAAAGAGGAACTAGGACCTAACAAACTGGGTCTAACCAGGAACTAGAGCTTTTTAGACTGGGACTAACCAGGAAAGAGAATCTTAAAGACTGGTCCTAACCAGGAACTAGAGCTTTACAAAACTGAGACTAACCAGGAGCCTAGAGTCCTGAAGACTGGAAAGACTGTGTCTAACCAGGACGTAGAGCCAAAACAGACAGGAACTAACCAGGAACTATAGCCTTTTAGACAGGGAATAAACAGAAACTAGAAGGGTATAGACTTGGACTAACCAGGAACTAGAAGCTTATACACTGCGACACACCAGGAACAAGAAGCTTATAGACTAAGACTAACCAGGAATTTGAATATTATTGCCTGGGACTAAACAGGAACTAGAAGCATGTAGACTAAGACTGGCCAGTCGCTATAGACTGCAACTAACCAGGAACTGACCTGTGAACTAGAGCTTTAAAGAAAAAAGATTAAAGAGGAACTAGGCCCTTATAAACAGGGTCTAACCAAGAAGTAGAGCCTTAAGTGACTTGGACTAACCAAGAATGAGATTATTAAAGGCTGAAACTAACAGGAACTAGAGCTTTTTAGACTGGGACAAACCAGGAAATCTTAAAGACTGGGTCTAACCAGGAACTATAGGCTTATAGACTGGTACTAATCAGGAACTAGAGGCTTTTTGACTGGCACTGAATGATATGTATTTGATTTGTTTAAGTACCTTCCTGGATGAAAAACAACTTTCCTCTAAACCTAATGGTGTCTGGGTTCTTCGGATATTTGGTTATTTTCCAGAAGTAGCCACTTGGTGGCATCAGGATCCTGATTAACAGGAAGAGGACAAAAGATTTACAGTGTTCTGTAGTGCTGCATTTCAGCCCAGTATTTCAGACAGATCATGATGGGGTCACGCTTGAGTGTGTGTGGTTACTCTGTGCTACATTTATTTCATGTGTTAGTTGTGACATAAGATCTTAAGCTGTCATCATCACTCTGCTGAGACATGTTTATGGAATGATTATGTCAGGGTTGTTCTGAGGAGCTCACCTTCCTTCCGGAGAACAGCATGTAGAGCTGGTGCATGGAGCCTCCATTTTTGGTCAGCTCCTTCTTCAGGGTTTTTGGAGAGGGCAACGTCCATCCCCCCTTGCTGGCGGTGTTCACCTCCAGGCGGTTGATAGCGTTATCGGAGGTGAAGCAGGTGGTCCGTGGGTCTTGCAGGAGGCTCCCCTCACTGTGGGTACGCCTCCGCAGCGAGTTCTGTACACTTAGACCTCCAGAGCCCCCGTGCTTCTCACACGAGCTCGCCTCCACCATGCTCCTCCTTTTAGTGGGCTCCAGGTAGTTATCATCACTATCTTCGTCATCTTCGTCCTCGTCTTCATCTTCATCCTCGTCCTCATCATCTTCGTCAGTGGCGGTCGAGGACAGGGCGTCTGTGCTGAAAGATCGGTCCAGACGCAACTCAGGTATGATGAAGGATGAGGAAGAGGAGGAGGCCGGAGGGTTGATGTAATCCTCGTCTTTTTCATATTTCTCCTCACCCTCTGCTTCAGCACTATGAGAGCCATCTTCTTCGTCTTCTTCTTCGTTAGGGCTCTTTTTCTCCTCCTCTTCCTCCTCTCCTCCTTCCACTCTCCAGATGTCACTCAGGCTGCCCTCGGTGGATGGTGGAGGTGTAGGAGGTACAAGGTGTCGAGTCTCTTCCAGGGGAGAGCTAGCCGAAGTGCCTGTAGTGACTGGGGCTTCAGACGGGCTTCCTAGTAAGGGCTCGTCCTCAGAGGGGCGCCACTGAGCACCCAGATCACACTGTTCATCCAGTTTAGGCTCCAGCATCTGAGGAAACACGAAGAACAATTATATGATTAAAACGTTTTTAAAAAGTGGGCTTTAACTCATGGCAGGTTGGGGTGTCCAGGTCGGGCACTAGTGGGAAAAAGGGACTGACAGAAATAAGCCACACCTCTTATACAAAGGCCACACCCATAAACATCTCCTAACACACACTGTAGCCGTAGTTCCTTCAATGCGATTGACAGTGAAATTAGCTGCACCTTTTTAATACTCTAACACACACACACTCACACACACACACACACACACACACACACACACACACACATGGAGTCCATGCCTTCTTTAGTCATTTTAACACAATCAGAGGTCCCGCCTACTTCAAAGATAGTAACACACAAAGCCATGCCTCCTGCACTGTGACTGACAATAAAAGTAGCTTCAATACACACACACACACACACACTCACATAAACACAAACACACAAAAGACACACAGTAGTCACACAACTTTGATATAGACCCACACACACACACACACACACGCACACAAAGAAGCCACACCTCCATAACCAATGTTAACACACAGACCACGTCTCCTTCGCCATAACTGACAGCAAAATTTGCCACAGCTTTTAATACACACACACACACACACACACACACACACACACACACACACACACACACACACACACAGATGCCACACCTCTTTAATCTATACTTACACACACACACACACACACACACACACACATATAAATGCACAAAATACTTCCTAAAGAGCTTTCAGCAGGTGCTAATTTCAGCATGTGAACCGTGTTTATGGTCAGTGTCACACTAACACAGCCATGAACTCATGTCTTTCCATGTGATTTGACAGGCAGTCCTGTGATCACTCTCTCTCCCTCTCTCCCCCCCCCTTTCTCACACTTGATCTCTCTCCCCCTCTCTCGCTCTCACTTTCTCTCTCTCTCTCTCTCTCTTTTCTCTCTCACGCTATCATTAGCTAACAGTTCGGCCTCAGATTGCCACCTGCCTCTTTCTGGGAATAGTGGTACATTGCTGCACTGCTTGTTTGCGCCTCGGTGGCACTTCTCCGTATTCCATTTGTCCTGCGCCGCATGCTCCGAGCACCACGGCTTCAAAAAGGTCACGAGTGATGAAGGCTTAGTGAAACATTGACAGCACGTCCCAGAGTCAACAGACAGTAGTCCGCTGGAGAGGAGCTCATCCGGATCACAATACGCAACATCGTTAGCCTCGACACACACACACACACACACACACACACACATTACAATCACTCCGATTAGTCCTGGCACTAAATACAAAATTATTCATCATATGCCTTACACCAGTTCCATTTACGGGAAGACCGTGTGTGAAGCATTATGCATGGATGGGACACACACACACACACACACACACACACACACACACACACACACACACACATAAAAACACACACATACACACAAATAGTAACAATAGAACATTTAAATAAAATACACTTTTATTCCTTTTATACCACAGCAGTTTGTGAATCATAATCTATTTTTTTTTTGCAATTTTTTGCTTCATCTGCTTATAGTTACATCCCTGTTATCGCTTAACATTCCCCAACCTGCATCTGTGACTTTTTCAGCATGATGGCCTAATTTTAAGTCCAAACAGAGCTTGAATCAATTCCAACAACTTTGAGAAACAGCTTTTGTTGAAGTTGAATAAAAAAAATTGCCCTCTCTGAGACTGAGGTGCATCAAATCAGAGCTCGGAATATTTGGTTTTACTTTAATCCTTACAAATCTGTTTAATACGACAGCATTTTTGTGCAATGTGAAGTCGAAATATTTTGAAAATCAAGTGGAAAAATGACCAGGATAAAGTCGAAATATTTAGAAAATTATGTAAAAATTATGAGAATCAGGTCAAAATATTTTGAAAATATTGTTGAAATTACGAGAATACAGTCGAAATATTTTAAAAATGAAGTCAAAATTACAAAAAATAAAGTAAAATATTTTGAAAAAAAGTTCGACTTTATTCTCTTATTGCCAAGACTTTAATCATCTGATCTTATGTATGTATATTTAAAAACATGGCACTAAAATGACGTCGCACTGTAAAACAAGCGTTTTTAAAAACTACTGTCAAAACTGCGTTATAAAAAAAATTTGACACATTCAACAACCAATCAGAATCGAGCAAAGGAGTGGCCTGATGTTTCAAACGTGAAGGAAATTTTCAAAAATGTATTATTTTCGACTTGTTTATTAATTTTATATACTTTAGTTTTCAGTGTGAATTGCATTGGTTTTTTTGTATCTATAAAGATGAATCGATGGGAGAAGCACATGAAGCACATCTCCAACAATTATAATGGCATTAGCACAGCTAAAAGCTCTACTCTACTCTAAAAGCCGTGCTGGAGTCATTTATAGCAGGTTTTTTTTCGTTTCTCCGGAGCAGATTCCCCTCCGTTCAGCTTGGCTGTTACAGTGCAGCAGGAGATGCGAAATCTCTCCCAGAATAAATCCACTTCAGGCCAAAAAGCTTGTGTGTATTTATTACCTGACAAACAAGTGAACCCGCCAGCGCTGTAGTGCGTCACGTGACTGAGAGGCGGAGATTTTCTAAAGCTCTGTGTTGATATGAGTGTATGACCAGATCTGGGCAAGAGAAGTGAATTATACACGCATTCATTCATGTTACTGTAGCATCAGCGTTGTTATTGAGGGATTGTGGGTGAGGATCCGCGGCTGGGAGTCGAGAAAGTGATCCAGCAGGATTGTGCATCACTGTCTTATCACTTTAGAGTAGAAGATTCCATAGAAGATTCAAATTAAAGATGGTGGAAAAACCTTTAAAAATGCAGCCATAGACATAGCATCATCCATCCATCATTCCATCCTTTCACCCTGCCATTTATCCCCCCTCCATCCATTCATTCTCCATCCTTCCATTCATCCATCCATCCATCCATCCATCCATCCATCTCCCTTCAATTCATCCATCCATCAACTCTTCTATCCACCTATTCATCTATCTATCCATCCATCCCCCTTTTATCACCCTAATCCATATATCTACCCATCCATCCATTCATCTATCCACCCCACCTTTATTTATTCATCCATCTATCCATCCATCCATCCATCCATATATCTATTCATTCATTCCCTGCATGCATTCATCTATACATTCAACCATACATACATCTATCCATTGCCGCTTTATTGAATCCATCCCTCTTTTATCCACCCATTTATCCATCCATCCATTCCCTTTCAATCACCCTAATCCATATATCCATCAATCCATCAATCCACCCATCTATCTATCTATCTATCTATCTATCTATCTATCTATCTATCTATCTATCTATCTATCTATCTATCTATCTATCTATCTATCCATTCCCTCAATCCATGCATCCATTAATCTATCCATCCATCAATCCCAAATCAATCTGATCCAATCCCTTGATCCATCCATTCATTCATCCATTCCTCATTTCATCCATTTAAGTCCTCTGATTGAGCTCAGCTCTGTGATGGACACAAGTTTGTGCACTGAACATTCTCATTTTCAATACCAATGAATTTACTAGAGGCACTGATGCAAAACCTTTCACCTTCAACTATTTGGAAAAAGAAGAATACTAGAGTTTAGATCACAAGGTTTGCCTTGAAAGTTCACATTGTTTGGTAAATTTTATTTTGTATCTGAGCACTACCCATTACACCATTAGATGATTGGATACATAACCACAAACAAAGCTTTTTGTTTTAAAATCAGAATTCAATCAGAATTTAGTACTCAGACATTTAGAGCTTAGACCATGCGAGGCTCTGAATGAAAATAAATCAATATTGATTCTATCATTACAATATCAGTTTTAATGATATCACACAACTAGAAGGAAATAATTGTCCATTAAGGCTGTGGATCTGGAAAGATTGGATTTATAAAGCACTCTACAAGATTCACATTTCAAAAAAACTTTGAGAGTGGCCCAACAAAACCGACCAAACCAGTCATTAGCCATATATAAATTATTATTATATTAAATATATTGTATAATAACATTAGAATTGCATGTTATATAATAATTATAATATATAATTATTATATAATTTTATATATATGTAAATATATTAAGCCTAGCATAATTGATCAAAAACAACAATACTACTACTACTACTACTAATAATAATAATAATAATAATAATAATAATAATAATAATAATAATAATAATAAAAATCCTGTACAAATCTAATGAGGGAAAGGAATCATTAAAAAAAAATCTAAAAGCAATATTATAAATTGCACAAATATTTCTGCAAATAAAGTGCATCTTCTCATGCAATGTAATGATAAAGAGTCACAAGGAGTCAAATAAATGATACAAATCACTTGTTTGCATCTCCATATCCTGGAGCAAGACATCAGAGCATAAAAACAAGTAGACACTCAGATGACTCTCTGTGTTTTGTAGGATCTCTCTGGGGGTTTTAGGATCATATGATGAAATGCACACTCATATATTTTTATTTTTTATTTTTATATATATTTTAATGGACAAGGTCTGAAATTATAACTAATGAATCATTTACAAATAAATGAAAGCTACAAATAAAAAAGTAAAAAAACGCTCAGTAGAAATAATGAATTACAATAGTGCATTGACAGCTGCAATTTTCCAAACGAGCTCGTGCGTAAATGCATTTGTCTGGAGATGACTCCGTGCAGCAGCTTTATGGCTCACTTCGCTAAACGCCCTTCAGAACAAACAGCGTTTTATGGAGCTGATGAGCTGAAAGTACTGCATTAACAGGAACTAGAAACAGGAAACTGGCAAAGATACATAATATGGACAAGAGTGTTGGGGCACATGACTTTTCCAGCCATATGTGATTCTTCCTCAGACTGTTACCACAAAGTTGAAGGCACACTGTATAACATATCATACAGTAGGTTAACTGGTCGGCACTATTTTATGTTTTGTGTATCTGTGTTTTGTCTATTGTCTTGCACTGTTTGCACTGGGTTGCACATGATGCACTTTATGTGGTGAGGACACTTACTTTAGTCCTTTGCTCTGTGTTCTGTTATGTAGCTCTATGTTGTGTGATGTAGCTTTATGTTGTCTTATGTAGCACCAGAGTTCCAGAGGAACGTTGTCTTATTTCAATGTGTACTGCATCAGCAATATATGGTAGAAATGACAATAAAAGCTTCTTGACTTTACTTGACTTGACATAGTTGTGCAGGACGTCTTTGGATGGAGTTGCATGAAATTTTTCCTTCATTCGAACTAGGAGACCCAAACCTGTTACAGCATGACAATGCCCCTGTGCACAAAGCCAGCTCCATGAAGATATACTTTGCGTGATTTTAAATGGAAGATCTCCTGCTATAGAGATCCAACCCTATTTAACACCTCTAGAATTAATTCATTCATTCATTAAAACACTGACTGCACCCCAGACCTCCTCACCTCACCCAAGAGAAAGACATTCTATACAAATGTGTTCCTCCAACAGTAAGAAGAACCACATATGGCTGGAAAATTCAGAACAGGTCAGGTCATGAAGTTCAGGAAGAGCTACTAGTACACACAGAAGATTAATGTTTTGAATTAAAAAAAATACAACGACACTTCATGATTTAAACCGTCTATAGTTACATCTAATACCAATACTTTAATGCTACTTGCTGGAAAAGCAAATAAGGCTTTCAAATTACATTAATTAACTACGATGGATGGTCCTCCAGCATCGCCACAACAACAACAGACGTATTCTCTAACAGCGGATTGCAGTAATTGATACATCAATTGAGCCAGTGATCGAAAGTAACCTTGTTGGGCCACCAGCAGCCCTGCAGCTTTTTTTTCTTCATCTACCCTAAAACTTCATGCATTCGCTTTAAAAATAACCTTGTGAGTAAACACTTGATCTCAATCGCAAGACAGCAAACACATAACGATCTGAGAGCAACATTATCGATCCAAACTATAAACTCAGCCATATACGAAGACGCGTAAAGCACGTGGGGTGAAGGCTTGAGAGATATCGCAAATCTTCTGGAGGCAAAAGTAATTTCCTTTTCTTTTTTTTCTCTGTTTGTAGCAACATTATAATGCATTATAAGGTTACAATAAACGGATACAATTAAGTATGTAATGCTTTACAATGCAGCCATAAATGGAAAATAAGCCATATTATAATGTAGCCAAAAATATATGCATTATATTGTAGGCATAAATGGATAACTAGCTATATTTTTTTGCTACTGCAAATGGATTAAAGTCTATATTATAATGTAGCCCTTAATAAATAAAAATTATATTCTAATTTTTCTAGTTAAAATGAGATTTAAAAAAAAGCTATATTATAAAGAATTATAACGTAGCTCTAAATAGATAAAAAATAAACGATATTATAAAGTAGCCATAAATAGATTAAAAACTATTTTATAATATGAAACGTTGTAGTATAATACAATATAATGCAGCCAAAATTTATATATAAAAAAAAAACCTATATTATAATTATGTAGCTCTAAATGGATAAAAAAAAAGAATATCATATATAGGCATAAATGAATACAAATGTATATTATAATGCATTACAATGTAGCCATAAATGGATAAAAAAAGTTTGATTATAATGCATGATGACGGATAAAAACAGCGGATAAAAATTTTATATGAAATGTTTTACATACTCTTAGAAAGAAACATTCTATGATTTTTTTGAGAACACACTGAAAAATTAAGGCTCCTAACATCCAAACCCTAAAACAACTTTAAAGGTTCTACAGTTGTTTTACTTGAGGAACACGTGACAGGTTCCCTGTCGAATCTTGTGACAAATGGCTTCCATTTCTTTAAATCAGAGAATATTCCAGAGGCTCCCTGAGGCGAAGAACGTACAGTACACTGTGAGAACATAGAAGAAGCGGAAGAGAAGAGCAAAAAAGGCTTTTACTGCCAGAGCAGGAAAATGTGCTGAGAGCTAAAAGGTCATGCATGATTCAGGTGTAAAGAAACAGGGCTCTGGCCAAGATAAGATAACAGGAGAATGGAGGGAGAGATGAGAGATGGGATGAATGGATGAATTGGAGAGAAAAAGAGAAGAGAGAGAGAGAGAGAGAGAGAGAGAGAGAGAGAGAGAAGGAAGCACACAGTTTGGGTTTTCCTGTTGAAGAACTGTATAATTAGCATAATAAAACTAGCATAATTAATTAATAATTAATAAAGACGCTAAAAACAATGACACAGCGAGTTCATATTTGGTTCTTGGGTTTGTTCCAGGAGCACAACATGGCATTAGAGGATGTAAATGTCCATGGTTTGATCTTTCATGCAGAAAAAAGTAAAAGAGACTAGCGTTAGCTAATATATAGTAAGGAGGAGAAAAAGGGGCGGGGTTTCCAGAGCAACAGTTGATACTGGAAGTTTCAATGCACTTACAACTGTCAATCATTCCAAATTTATGTGTTGATTGATTCCATTTTTGGGCCAAAAGTAAAAACTTTAGAAAAAAAACCTCTTTTAGCGAATATAGATCGCTAGCTAAGGTCATTAATGTAATTATTAGATTCTAAAATACTTTATGTGTAACTGTTGGTAGGGCTTTAAGATGACCCTCAATAATTCATTTTTATTAGTAGAGCACTTTTAACCATGAACATCGTCTCAAAGCAGCTTTACCGAGCAAAAGCTGTTCTAAAGTTGTATAAAAGAATGTATAAGTTTGTTCCTTATAATTGTATGTTTATCCCTAATAAGGGAGCCAGTGGTGGCTGTGGTGAGAAAAAACCTCCCTGAGACTTGATGAGGAAGAAACCTTGAGAGGAACCAAACTCAAAAGGGAACCTTATTCTCATCACCATCATTGTTGAGGTGTGCAGTTCAGTGATAGGTGTTTAAATGCAGAACAGTTCATGCAAACTGTGGCCCTAAATCTTACTAATTGACTTCTTCTTCTTCTTTCAGCTTCTCCCATTAGGGGTCACCACAGAGGATCATCCGTCTCCATACCCCCCCTGTCCTCTATATCTGCCTCTTTCACATCAAACAACCTGCATGTCTTCCCTCACCACATCCATAAACCTCCTCCTTGGTCTTCCTCTTTTCCTTATTTCTGGCAGCTCCATCCTCAGCATTCTCCTTCTGATATACCCCATGTCCCTCCTCTGCACATGTCCAAACCATCTCAATCTCACCTCCCTCACCTTGTCTCCAAAACGTCCTACATGCGCTGTCCCTCTAATAAACTCATATCTAATCCTGTTCATCGTCATCAATCAACGAAACCTCAACATCTTCTGCTCTGCTACCTCCAGCTCCACCTTCTGTCTTTTACTCAATGCCACTGTCTCTAATCCATACAACATCTCAGGTCTCACCACAGTCCTATAAACTTTCCCTTTCACTCTCACAGATACTCTTCTATCACAAATCACTCCTGTCACTCTTCTCCACTCACTCCACCCTGCCTGCACTCTTTTCTTCACTTCTCTAACACACTCTCCATTACTTTGCACTGTTGACCCCAGGTACCTGAACTCCTCCACCTTCTCCACCTCTTCTCCCTGCAACCGCACCCCTCCACTGCCCTCCCTCTCATTCACACACATGTACTCTGTCTTACTCCTCATCGTATTAGACTGTTGATATTATTTACTGTCCAAATCCAACCTCACTTCACGAACTTCATGGATGTTTAGGCTGTTGATGCAGAAATTAACTCAACTTCACAGAGTGGTCTTTAATTGAAGAGAATAGATCAGCTTTGAGTTGTATATTTGGCAATAAAAACACTTGCATTGTAAACAGCACTGATTGGCTTTTTATCGGAGAACCCACAAAGAGTACAAAAAGAAATCAACATAAAACTACATACTTTTACTTTTATTTGTAAATCTGTTCAGTATGGTCTGTTTGTTTCTGCCTGTGAGCTTCTGAACCCTATAGCAAAGTGTTTTCCTGTCAGGCAGAGGCTACAAATAAAACTCTTCTATCCAGTGACGCATAAAAGATTCTTTGAAGCACTTTGTTACCAAGACAATTTAGGTACAACCCTCTGACATGTTCTATATACTAACAAAGAAAATCAAAATCAAATGATAATTAAGAGTTCTTAGCCTTCTATTAGGGTTCTAAGTTCTTTGTTTGGAGTTTCAAAGGTACTTTTACCGGTTCCACCAAAGGGGCCCATAGAGAAACCTTTTTTTTTTTTTTTTAGCTTAAAGATGCATTTGGTTTGTCTAAATTGTAAAGCACTTAAAGGTACACCAAATGGTTTTAGAAAGCATTCTTTTTTAAAAACCTATGAGCTTTAAAGAAAACATTTGACAGGATTTGTATCCCTTTTACACCAAATAGTACAAAAAGCCTTAAAGCTTAAATCAGCTTTACAGAAATCCAGTTGTAGATTTAGATCCCTAGAAATGAGCCATAGGTGACAGAACCCACACTCAACATGGGATCCCATCAATCCAAATGAAGCCCCCTCTTCCATCAAGCCAATCATTTCAGTCACATTTGTCCTCATAGTCTTTTTGTTTGGTAAAACGTCATGAACTTTGGGTTTCGGAGCTCAAATCTTTGCTAAGAATTGCAGATTTGAGAGAGCTGGTGATATAACAGCCAGATGATATACGTATTGGATGATATATGTGCTGATTTATGAGGAATAATGAATGGAATAAGGAATGTGAGTGCTCTTAAATCAGTGGTCTGGCCTTGGTGGATCCGCAGGGAAATCACAGAGGGAGGTAAAATATGCTGTTTTGTTACCTTTCTTGGTCATCTCTATTGGAAGCACTGGAAAAGCAGCAGCATTCCATTGCTGATTCCCATCACTTATTAACAATAAATTATTTTTCTGAAAGCGAATCTCAGTCTCTGTCCAAGTCTAGTGACAATTCCTTCACTTACGCTCAATGGAAAAACATCTGTCTTGTAATTTGACAATTTTTTTCGTAGCTTTTTCAAGCAAGAAATGTAGCTCGATTCAAGAAAAAAGCAAAGGGTCAGTAAAAATGTATGATTGAGAATTTTCTGGGTGGCCAGATAATCACACATAATATTGTTCTGATCAGAGGCCCATGAATCAGATAAAAGTGGCGGCAATGCTAAGTAGTACTGAAATTCCTACTGAAGAACTCAGCAGATGCTTAATTTTGAATCTCAATCTTATGCTCAGGTGTCTGCAAACTTTTGTTCATATATTGTAAAAATTACAAGAATAATTATCATTAAACCCAAAGGTAATTACAATGCATTTTGGTTTATAATCCTTTAAGCTATAATTAAGTCAATCCAGCGTCTGATATCAGTCCCTTCAGACCAGACTATTATTCAGCAGGCAATTTTCAGTGTCATTCCTTCCACATCCGTGCGTTCACAAGAGTACATGAGCAAATAATGAAATCAAAATGATGCTAAAGCTTATGGATTTATTGACAGTAAGGTGCTGGTGGTGGTGGTGATACACGGCACATGGCTATAAAGCAGTGGGACAATAGCAGCGTTCGGGAAAAGGAGGTTTCAAATCGAAAGGAGATTATAAAGATCTGCAAAAAGATCATTTCTTTCCATACTTCAGTCCTGAGAAAAAAAGTCAATCTATGAAGGTCGATATTAAATCGCTGGAATAGATGGGAATTTGGGGTGTAATCCGCTTCGACCCGGCTCTGCTCTCCCAGATGAGACTAAATTGGAAAGGCTATATTGTGTGTGTGTGTGTGTGTGTGTGTGTGTGTGTGTGTGTGTGTGTGTGTGAACAGGAGCTGGAATTGATCTTTAGCATAGTGTGGGGTGGCATTAAAAGTCGCAGGTTAGGCGTGTTATCAAACAGACCAGGATGATACACAAGGGCAAACACACACACACACACACACACACACGCACACACACACACACACACACACACACACACACACACACACACACACACATACAGAATGAAAGTGAGAACGTGCACAGGGTACATACTGGTGCATATATCCACTTTA
Organism: Silurus meridionalis; assembly: GCF_014805685.1. Lineage (NCBI taxonomy): Eukaryota > Metazoa > Chordata > Actinopteri > Siluriformes > Siluridae > Silurus > Silurus meridionalis. Next base: position 2,571,056 of record NC_060908.1, read on the forward strand.
CCATTCCTACAATTTGTTGTGTTTGAAACCTACAAAAATATTTGAAATAAAAATACACATTCAAGCATTGAGGATTTAATCCCCAAAAATGATGTGCCTTCGTATTCAGACCTTCAGTTGAACTTTAACCCGAACCTGTTCCAGCATGACAATGCCCCTGTGTACAAAGCCAGCTCCATGAAGATCTGCTTTACATGGTGTGGAACGGAAGATCTTGAGTGGCCTGCTATAGAGCTTCAACCCTATGGAACATCTTTGAAATGAACGTAAACACTGACTGCACACCAGACCTTCTCACCTCACCTACATCAGTACATGATTTTACTAACATCTCTGTGGCTGAATGAATCTCACAAGCACACTCGAAAATCTAGTGGAACATCTTCCCAGAAAAGTGGAGCTTTTTATAACTGCAAAAGGAGACTGAATGTAGATTATATATATGAAATAAATAACACTCATTATCTCTTCATCATGGCCCCTGTTAGTCTGTGGTATATATTCAGCAGCAAGTGAACATTTTGTCCATTTTGTCCATTAACTTCTTCAGCAGTTTGAGCTACAGGAGCTCGTCTGTTGGATTGGACCACACATTTGAAAAATGATCAAACTTAAGGAACAAAATGTTAATTTGCTGCCTTATAAAATCCCACCCACTAACAGGCACCATGATGGAGATAGTAATACAGTTTTCTCCATTAAACCTTATTTACCTGCAATTCCAGCTGCTTGTTTTTTTTTCTGTATCAAATTTACACATCTGTATCCTGATATTTTGGTCATTTCTTTTGGGAAAATCATTCAATCTCTGTTTGATTGGATGGCGAACATCTGCTGAACAATAATTTCCAAATCACAGATTCTAAATTGGAATAAAGTCCAATTGATTCCAAGTTGGGCTTTTAGTGCAATATCAGAGCAGTGTGTGTGTGTGTGTGTGTGTGTGTGTGTGTGTGTGTGTGTGTGTGTGTGGAGGGGGTGAATACCTATACTTATGCAATCACCTATAATGATTTTTTTTTTTTCCTGGTAAAACATTTAGCAAACTGAAGAAGTTCTTCCTACATGAATCCTTTACAGTATTTCTGTAGATAATTCATGGTATTTACAGGTAAGCCCGTTCCAGTTCCAGGTTGTAATGCGGAAAAAGGTTTAAGAAGGTGAAGAATACTTTCGCAAAACCAAACTGCAGTCAGGTATGACGTGAGATAACGGATCGCAGAAACGCCGGTTTAGAACGTGAAAAAGCCTTGACGTTTATATAAGTTGGTATACGCGTTGCTGCGATTTTGAAGAAACGTTTTACACACGACAGGACGATTAGCGATGATCGATTCCTTCTCACGAGGCTGTCAGGTCCATACATACTCTGATTATAAATGATATTAATGACTTCGTAGGCTTTCTGCAGTTGTTGAACAGGATTGATTGGACAAGACGCTGCTCGAGTGAGCTTTAAAAAAAAAAAAAACGAGGCTGATTTAGAGTAAGAGCGCAAATGAGGTTTGCTGAAATGCATGTACTCGCTCATGTTCGTAATTAATTCATTATCATGACTACAGAAACAAGACGCTAAACGTGATCTGATTCGAATATTTGTCAGGATTATTGGTTGAGTTTCCCATCAGCGACTGCACCTCATCAAGTCATGTGATTGATGACATCATTGATTCACAGTCACTAGTAATTAGATCTTGTATAAAGCCATACCTTTTTTACACCACTTTTTGTCTCATGGGTTCATTCATTGTTGTCGGGTTTTTCTGTCTGTATTTCATTTGCAAAAGTTTGTGGACACCTAAGCATAGCATTTGTATGTGCTTTCTGAACATCTCATTCCACATTGAGTCCCTATTTACTCATAATCTTCAACCTTCTGGGAAAAATGAGATTTGTGAGGGAGATCCTTTCAGACACAAGGGTGTCAGGTCAGGTACTGATGTAGGTGAGATGAGGGAACCTGGGGTGCAGTCAGCGTTCACTTTCATCCCAATAGGGTAGAGCTCTATAACAGGAGATCTCAATCCAAACCATGGAAAGCATATTTTCATGGACATGGCTTTGTTCACAGGAGCATTGTCATGTTGGAACAGGTTTGGATCTTCTAGTTTAAGTGAAGAGGAAATTCGAGACAAAATTCCAGAAAGTGGGTGCTTCCTTAGGAGACGAGAACCAGAAGGAGCACCAGAAAGAGGTCGAGGGGTTCAGTCAGTCATTATCCATCAAAAAACCTTAAAGATCAAAGAGTTAATTAAGGTCATCTAAACAATCAGTATGTAAGAATATTCCAGACAATATTCTAAAGGCATTACAAATTGTATTGTATTGTATATATATATATATATATATATATATATATATATATATATATATATATATATATATATATATATATAATGTAGCCTGACAAATCTCAAAATAATCCTAATTCCTTCTGCATTTGCATTTCCTATGCCTTGCACTGAAAGCTGTTAATCAAGTGTCAGGGGTGGGACTATATTATTGGGCGTGTTCGTATTGGGAAGTGACGTCACTCACAGTCAACGGCCACCAGGGGAAAATGCCAGTAAAACCCGATTTGGGTGAATGTTTTGAACAATGGAGATTGTCTGTGAAATTGTGAAGGACATTATGATGCTCGCGCAGCAAGTTGTTGACACATAAGAAATTGACCCTTCGCAAAAACCTGCCCTCCTTAGTTACTGTTGCTATGTCCACCAAGCCATGCCTCCATGACAAGAACGCCTGTCAATCAAGCTCTTTGCGAAGGGTCAATTTGCTTATACTAATTGAAATGCAATAGGAATTTTGAGTTTGGGCATTCTGCATACGTGCTAATTGACATTGCTATTTGAATATGACATGATCATAACTCATAAGACGTAGGAAATACAATTGCAAATGGACTTTTCTTATCCATTTGAAATTTGCCAGTCACTGTGCATTCGCGAAATCGCGAACGTTAATGCAAGATTTGCAATTGCGCTTGGATTACGCCCACAATTTTCAATCCCTTTTAAATATTGTCCGGAATATCCTTCCGTAAAATCAGAGCTTCTCCGATCAATAATAAAATTAATTAAGCAAAGCATGGTTTTAATGGGACGATGACGTTATGACCAGCTCCTGATCTCACGGAGTTCCTCCATCCAGATCTGGCACCTCGGCCCAGGTCTGTGTGTGTGTGTGTGTGTGTGTGTGTGTGTGTGTGTGAAAGAGGGAGAGAAGTTTAAGTAGCTCAGGGAAGGTACTGTCTCAGAGAAGAATCCACCAGGGATAAAATGCAATAAAAGTTCGGAAAAAAAAAAAAAAAGGTGAGAGAAGGCACCAGGACGTTTTTCATCATACAGAGAAATTTACCATAAAATGCAGCTCATTTCACACCTCAGCTCAGTTCATATAAAAAAACAAAACAAATAAATCATCATCCCTACATACAGTACAATGTATTAGGATACATTTTTGGACACCTGAACATCCCGTTCCACATTGAAACCCTATTTGCTGTTATAGGAACCTCCATTCTTCTGGGAAAATGTTCCACTAGATTTTGTGGAGATTCATTCAGCTACAGGGGGTGTTTGTAAAGTATTGATGTAGGTGATGTGAGGAGGCCTGGAGTGCGGTCAGGGTTTAAATTGATCCCAAAGGTGTTCATTAGGGTTGTGGAGCGCTATAGCAGGAGATCCTCCACTCCAACCTATGGAAAGCATATCTTCATCCTAGTTCAAGTGAAGGCAAAATGTCATGCTAGCGCATCCAAAGACCGCCTTTTCAATTGTTTGCTTCCAACAGTTTGCAGAAGAACCACATACAGCTGGAAAAGTCAGGTGTCCCAATACTTTTGTGTATGTCTACTGTCTAAAGGTGACATAGTGTGTTATAAGTAGTGCAGTGTATAGATGCATTTTGCATCCCAAAATTAATTATCTGTGATTATAATTT
>NC_060908.1:2580000-2585000 GCF_014805685.1 Silurus meridionalis
GGTCACAAACCATAACACACTCTCAAGGTCATTCTGTACAGCTGTCATTTCCCGCCGACTTTACATTCACCTTATTCACTTTGCACTGGGCCACAGCGCTAACGCAGCGAACTAACCGCCGATATTACACAAAAATATTATATTGACGTCCACAACAATTTAACTGAGAATTACAACAGTTAAGATCTCAGCCTCCGGAGCTCCACCTGTTTCTCTCAATGAGAGCAATTTTATTTTGTGCACTTTTCAGGCCACAAGATTCAGAATTGAAAGGATGGATGGATATGGATGGATGGAGGTAATGAATGATGGAAAGAAAAATGGATGGATGGATGGATGGATGGATGGATGGATGGATGGATGGATGGATAAAAGAAGGGACAGAAGGAAGGATAGAAGAATGCTTAATAGATGAATTGATGGATGGATAGATGGAAGAAAGGATGGATGGATGAATGGTTGAAAGTAAGAAAGGATGGATGAAAGGAAGGACTGAAGAATGGACAGATGGATGGATGGATGGATAAATGGATGGATGGATGGATGGATGGATGGATGGATGGATGGATGGATGGATGGAGGGATGGCAGGAAGAACTGAAGAATGGCCAGATGGATGGATGGATGGATGGATGGATGGATGGATGGCAGGAAGAACTGAAAAATGGCCAGATGGATGAATGGATAGATGGATGGATGGACTGAAGAATGGACAGATGAATATGTGTTTTATTCACCTAAAATCCATCTTTCCATCATTTTTGCAATTAAATCTTGATAAGCTTCTAAAATAAAATAAAAATCAAGTAAACAAATAAATATATATTTTTGTAATCTTGTGTCATAGTTGTTTTACATAGCAGAAGGAGGCAGAACCAAAAATAAGTAATAAAACTCTTGAGAAGTTACTGTTCCCACCACACACTGATTATGTATCTAGAACATCGTGTCCTGGAGTGTGGTGTGGTGTCCTTTTACACCACAATCATGTTATAGCGCTTTTTATCTGTTTATGGTTACATTTAAGAGTGGACCATCAAACATGTTCGAGTTTTAAATAGTCTTTCATCCACCAGATTATTATTTTTTTTAAATAAAACTGTTCACTGGCCACATGCTGACTAACACACACACACACACACACACACACACACAAAGCCCTGACTAGCCACTCTTATTAAACTTGTAATGAATATTGCCACACACACACACACACACACACACACACACACACACACACACACACACACACACACACACACACACACACACACACAAATGTCACCACTCAGATGTCACTCCCACTGAAAGGCACTTAGCGCTTATTTCCAGCCCGTATGAGGCCGACATTCGGCATCACGCTCTGATTTTTCGACATTTATAGAGAAAGATTTATAAATACATCACGCTGGAATGTACCAAGCGATCGCTTTTAGCAACTGAATAAATGACCTAGTGTCCTGCTAACACACAGGGCGTGTTGTTGCGTAAGCTGTGAAACGGACACGGCACGCAACGCTTCCTCGTGGGCTCATGAACTATATATTCGTTACAATGTCTGAAGAGCTGAACTTGCGTTCTCAGCTTCCAGGTCACTTTTTCAGCCGAGAGAACGCAATCCAGCTGTTGCCAGAGGTCAGAGAATGATGGCTTTGTACAGCTGGGTAAATTTGTCTTCCTCCTCGATGTGCCAGCTGACTTAATATCATCCAGAAGGCGATGTTTGGATATTTGAGTGTGCGATGAGGACACAGGCTTATGGCATCAGGCCGCAAAAATGTGTGTGTGTGTGTGTGTGTGTGTTGGGGGAAGGGAGTTTGGTGTTAATGGAGGGGAATAATGACGGGCCTACACCTCAGGCACGTCCCAAAATAGAAAGGGAATCAGACGGAGCCGAGATTAATACACTCATGTTAAGTATTATATCTTGAATATGTACTAATAATAACATTACACTTCATACAAGTACATTTAAATATTGTGTGGAATTCTTAGATCTGATTGGTCAGAAAGGTGTCTCTAATTTTAATATTGTCTCTAAGGGGTTGCTGCTCATGTCCTCTTTATACCTGCCTGATCCATTTCCTACTGAAGTTCTGTTCTGTTGGAAACCATGACCTGCTGCTGAAGATGGTTCTACATGAACAGCATAAAGATCCACAAGGTTACTGTGAAAGGTTCCAACCAAGATGGATTTGCACTGTGATTAATGTCAACACTACATTGGATTGCAATTGTCATGAACAGCCATGAAAAATGATGGAACTGTAATGAATGGACATTCAGTGTCACCCAGATGAGGTTCCTTTTTCATTCTGGTTCCTCTCAAGGTTTCTTCCTCATACTATCTCAGGGAGATTTTGCTCACCTCTGTCACCACTAGCTCACTCATTAGGGATTGGCACCACTTTGGGGGAAGTTGTAGCTCAGTAGTTAAGTCTCTGGGTTACTGTTTGGAAGGTCAGAGGTTCGTTCCCCAGTATTGCCAAGCTTCCACTGTTAAGCCCTTGAGCACTGTATCATGGCTGACTCTGTGCTCTGACCCCAGATTCCTAACATCACTGGGACATGCGAAGAAAGAATTTCACTTTGACAAGTAAAAGCCCCTTTACCTTATAAACTTATAGGGACTAATTGATCAAACAAAAATGTGTTTTGGGGAAATGTCCATGGTGTTAATATTGTCAATATTCACTGTAAAAAAAAAAAAAATTATGCAATTGAATTGAATTGAATTGAATTGAATTGAATTGAATTGAATTGAATTGAAGGTTGTGGGCTCAAATCCCAGCATCAGCATAAATAAAAAAAAACAAATATTCATTTATTTTTGTATGATTATGTTTGCTTGTTTGTTTGTTTGTTGGTTATCTCTGATTGACCATGCAGGGAAAGGTATTAAGAGAGGAAAAGGATGGATGGATGGAAGGATGGATGGATGGAGAAAGAAAGAAAGAAGCTGGTTTGTGGATGCCTGTGGTGAAGCAGGGTGGTGGTAAAGTCATTAGATAGATAGATAGATAGATAGATAGATAGATAGATAGATAGATAGATAGATAGATAGATAGATAGATAGATAGATAGATAGATAGATAGATAGAAAGAAAGAAAGAAAGAAAGAAAGAAAGAAAGAAAGAAAGAAAGAAAGAAGCTGGTTTGTGGATGCCTGTGGTGAAGCATGGTGGTGGTAACATTAGATAGATAGATAGATAGATAGATAGATAGATAGATAGATAGATAGATAGATAGATAGATAGATAGATAGATAGATAGAAAGAAAGAAAGAAAGAAAGAAAGAAAGAAAGAAAGAAAGAAAGAAAGAATTTTTTTAGAAGTTTTGATCCTCTTTATGTCTAAAGCATCATCTTGTATTTATTGTCAGACTTGTGCAAGATGGAAGCACAAGACTGGAATTTATCTTTTTTATTTTGATTGTATTTTTTTACAACAAATAAATGAATAAACAAAACTGTGTTGATGTTTGTGTTTGTGTTAAAGCTCTGTAGTTGTTTTTACGTATATCAGATGAGTATCGATATCGCTTGAACTGATAAAGCTTTTGTATTGTTATGAAAAAAATGAAAATAAACGCTCACACAATCCCTGCGCTTGTATGTACCAGTAAATAAACAATACCAAAAAAAAAAAACATGGCGCCTATTACCTCAGACTCCAGGTGTGTTTTTGAAGCAAATCAAAAACAAGAATTTTACCTGTATAATGTTGTCTTTCTTTTTATAGCTCTTGGCAATTAAAGAAGTGTGAGGGATTCACCCTCGAACCATCGCACAGGAGAGGGAACGATCGGTGCAGCAAGACGAGTAAGATTTGACAGACTATACAGGAGATGGTGTGGAAATGCAGCTCAGCAGCAAAGAGTAATAAAAGTATCAGGAATCATTTCTTTCTCTCGTGTGGTCTTCATTCAGCTTCAAAACCTCTGTTGATATTCATGCGTCGGTCTGGTGAATCATGCAGGGTTTTTTTTTTTTTTTTTGGTCTACAGCCATTACTCACAATAAAACACAAAGTTCATCTCGTATCGAAAGACCACCTCGATCTGGAGTTAGACTTCTCACTGATCTAACCACTCCTTTTTTTTATATTCAAGGCCACTTTATCAGATCCTGTCAAGCTCTGTGAGTCACTTCCTGAAGGTCATAGTAAATAAGTAGTAAGATGTCACGTCAGGATCGAGAACACTTTCCACGTGGGATCTCATACGCTTGGAGTGAAATATAGAAACTCCCGCTTCGCTCAAGGACAATATCTCAAATGGAAATCGCAATAAAAGCTTGACATTGGAATAATATAACATGATGATATACTGCCAGGGTAAAGAAGTCAGCGTGACGTCATGAGTTTTTATCTCCCGAGCGATCGGCGAGAAAAGCAAACATGGAGGACGAAGGGTTTATTTACAGTAGTGAGTGGATTAGTGTGTCGAGTTGTGTCGAGTGGAGTGGAGTGGAGTTGGAAATTTACAACAACATTGCAACATAAAAAGGATAAAAATAGCAACGTTTGCTCTTGGGATACGTGATGTTTGCACTGAGCAAACTAATCAAGAACTACAAAAACAGCAAGTCATGACCAAAACAAGCTGTAAAGGCAAACTTGAGCACTTTGTCACAATGGAAACCAGCAGGTGAAGATGGAAAGTAGGAAGACGTTTATACACGTAGTGTTTAAGTTACAATGGAGATGCGTTCCAATGACCCCAGTGTAACTTGAAAATATTGTAAATCGAGACATGAAGTCTTAGTTTTACCCAGGAGTCTTAAAGAATGGTGAACAGTATGCGGTAGTATACTGTAATTTGTTAATATTTATCAAATTACAGTACATAATTGAGCAAAACATTATACTGTAATGTATAAATCATACAGTATATATGTATGTGGCATTGGGCTCAATTAAAAGCAAATTCACAAGTGAAGAGCGAAGCAAGATGAAATGAGCAGTAGGAAGCACACCTGTAGTGATGAGACGCTCAGTTTC
>NC_060908.1:2590000-2607500 GCF_014805685.1 Silurus meridionalis
TAGAGCACGCAAAGCTAGCTGTCTGTTTCCTGTTCTAAAATTGGTCATTTTGCAAATCTAAAAAAACCTATGAGGGGCGTTTATAAGTCAAACTGAGACTTTTGAGTTTATAAAATCAAAGAACACATTTCAAGGAGTGGAAACTTCATTGATTTCTCCACATTCTCCCCTTCTACATTCATACACCTTTACCAGAGATTTGTCAGAACCATCGTAGGACAGTCTGCTTTACTTCGTCATCAGTGCTGAAATGCTGACCACTGAGCAACTATTTTTAAAGGTCCATTATCCAGGATCAGGCATTTCTACATGCTGAATGTTCACAGGAATGACTGCAGTGGACTGGGAACCAACACGACCGGGATTTTTAGTGCATACAAATCACCATGATATCACATGACACTCAGCGGCGTGACCGTGCTGTAGAAATACGTTCACTGTCATGGTGTATTTTGATCCTGTATCGATCAGTGCTGACCTTCGCATGCGACTTCTTCACACTCGAGTAAACGCAAATCCGGTGAGGGGGTGAGATTCCGCGTATCAATAACGCTAACACATTTTTTAAAGGCAAATCAGCTCCATGAGATAAGTTTATTTAATTTTGTGTTTGTTTATTATTTTATTTAATTTATTATTAATTTATTACAGTAATTAGCAGACCTTTTTTTTATTAAATGTATTAATTAATAGATGTATTTATTTATTTATTTTATAAAGTAGCACTAGGCTAATTTAGGCTTTTTTTTTAAATAAATTAATACATTTATTTGTATTTATTTATTTGTTTGTTTGTTTTTTCAATATTTATTTATGTTTATTTATTTATTTATTTATCAGCTCAGTCCTCTGTGCTGAATTGAAGCTGAGAGACTGATGCAGCTTAGTCAGTTATTATACAGCAATTTTATTTAACGATAAATACACCTATAGATATTGAAATACATCACGTTTAAATCATACCAGTTTGCTTTTTTGTAAAATTTTCAAAGCAAAAAAAAACTAAAAACTTCCGCGTCCACTTAATATTTTGAATCTTTTCTCCAAATTTGCTCATTCACATCGAAATGTTTGAAAATCGCTTACGTCCCTGTTCTGCACGTGAGCAAAATGTAAGACTTTAACATGCGTCGTTTCTGCTTGATGTTTATTTATTTCCCGGCTCTTTACTAAAAATCCAATGTTTAATGACTAAAACATGCGTCATCATTTTCGAAAGTCCCCATTTGCGACTTGAAAACTGCGTTTTCGAATCTATCCCCCTTGGAGAGCATCTTTCATTATCATTGATTGAAATCATTGGCGTGGTGTGGACGGAAGGCCAACACGGAGAGAACAATCCGCATTTTCACACCAAAATAGATTAGTGTAGACACGGCCGTAAATAAACAGTGTTTTTGTTTTGGGGATTTTTTTTTGTTGTTTATTTTTTTATCCAACTCTGTCGTCTGTCTCGCATTCTTTCCTCCCCGAGCATACGAGCTCTAGACAATGCAAAAAAATGAATATTACAAATTCTTGTCTTGAATTAAAGTAAGTGTGTACACATGGAGCAAGCAGTCATTTTTTAGCAGGTTTCTTCTGAGTTTTAAACACAAGCCTTTCCTGTTTCTATTCGAACAAGAGCGAGCGTTTTAACACCAACGGATCTGTGTATTTATACATCCAGGCTGTTTTTCTTGTCTTCTAAGAGCTGCTCTTGGACACCAAGAATCCTTCACACATGACTTCACATGGCTTTAGAATTAGAGGGTGAACGTGCACTGTGACATTCAAGTCCAGTTATAGCCTCAGCTGGACAAGGTGAGCCAAAGACTAAAACATCTAATAGACCTACAGGAATATAATAGAATAACAAATCAGGAGAGTCCAGGGTTTGATGGAAACACATCAATAAAAATTGTGACAGATGGATGAGCAGAATGCAAGATAATGATTTGGTGGAAGGATAAGCAGCAGAAATGATATCATGGATCGAGACGCTCGGCTATTCATGCCGCAGCAATCTTTATTCATTTGAGTTGTCAAACAAAAATACACTAAAATGTCTCCTCATGCCTAAAAATGTTAAGTGTCAGGGTTTTGCTTAAAGGCACAGGAGTGCAGCTTAACGGTGTTGGGATGTAATCTCAAAACCTTCCGTATAAGAGGTCCAACATCATACCCAGTGAGCTACCACTTCACTTCCATTGGTGTAGCTCCACCCCTTTTCTAAGTCTCATTTGAAAAATGTTTTTGATTTTCGATTTTTTGATCTCGTCGCTTTTCTTTTGATCACCGTTGCTGGACACTGCAACAGAGCGCATCAGCCTACAACTCATGAACCCGCTGCCTCATACATACATACTGTAAAGGTTTATACACTAAGGTGGTGTGTGCGATATTGAAGAAAAAAAAAACTAGATTTTATTTTATTTTATCGATAATGATAATTAAACCATATTTTGCTGAGTGTGTTATTGTGCTGGTACTTTAAGAGCCGCTGAGTTCTAACATGTTTGATATTCTTCATATTCAGTGTGGTGGTCAGTTTACAGCAGTGACACAGATTCATCCTTTTCAATAAGTTTAATTTGATTTTTAACATTGACGGCCATTTCTTTTACCTTGATAAAGCCATTTTTTCTAAAAATGTGCAGCATCTTTGAGTCAAATTCTTACATTTAATCATTCAATTAAAAAAATAAGGCAAATGAAATCAGTATTTTATAATATTAGAATATAATACACATTTATAATATAATATATTTTAATGGAACGAAATGCCACTTCATGTGATATTGATTAACCGTATAAAATTATATACATGTACACATTTTCTGCCCCCAGATCTTTAGTTTTGTGATCCTTCTGAATGCATTTTTAATAAAGTGAATAATAAAGTGAATAATGCACTCGTGCACTCTGTAGGTGTGTTTTGTTTGGGTTTCGCAATATACTCGTAATGTCAAAACTCACATCGTTGAAACAACAATTGCGATATTATCGCAGGCGATATTTATAATCATGCACCTCGACATCACGGTACTGTAAATTGTTTTGTTTTGCTAGATTATATAAAATGCTAAATCAATATCAAATGTATACTTCCCAATACTGATCATTATTCTAAAAGACACCTGTGATCTTGATCATCTGCGCTGATATAAAACAAGTATGTAAGTTTGTAATTAGACATGAAAAAAAGACAAATAAAAAGATTTTGACTGAAAAATTTGGTCTTTACAAATCCATGATAATTACAAAGTAAGAGAAACCGAGTCAGAGCCACCCTTCAGGGGATTAGCACTATCAAATGAATATTAAATTTGATGAGCTAAACCGACACAGAAAACTATTTTAGGCACCTCTAATGCTATAATCATTCCCCTGCTGCAGTAATTCTTTAATTGCAGAGTTTTAATAGAGCGCATTCGAAGACAAAAGGCTCGAGGGTGAAATCAACAACAAAAAGACAAAGCATTGCAGTGTACATTAATTATGTAAACCGGGAAAGTTGACGAGGAGCTGCAAAGCGATCGATATTGTGACTAAGCAAAAGAAATTCAAAATAGCTGGTAAGCCTGCAGAGGAAAACACTACAGAGAGGGGCATTAATGAATGCTTTATTGACCAAAATAATCTATGCACGGAAGCAAAGTAAACCAGGAAGACCAGAGCTGAATGTCTTCGCACCGTGGCAGGAATTTCAACGTTGCAACGTTGAATATCTATTACTATAGAGACTCGTCTTTGTTCTCGCGAAAATGACGCAAGCAAGCCATCACATCCTAAAATAAAATCAAAACTAATTATCTGACCATAAAAACACAAGGGCACCATGAGACAAGACTATTACACCATGTAATGAAGCTCAAACTCTGGCTCGCTGAAAATGAATCAATCCTCAATCAATCTTTTTTTTTCTATCTCATCATAGTTTCCGATGTCTTGAGCCCGAGCAATACTGCGAGTTATTTGTGCTTCAGGGCTGCTGACGACAAAAGGCCAAGAGTCATCAATGAGCGGAGAGAAAACACAGAATGAAGGAGGGGCCAAGATGCAGGGATGATGAAATGCAGTTGTCTTAACGGCAGGCCCTGAAATCGATACGAGTCGCTCGAGCCGATTTGTCATTTTAATGTAATATCGGAGCTTGAAATCTGGTCCTAGAGCCTGAAGAGTAAACTCTTGTACATGCCCAAGTGTCAAGGATCAAAACTACACAACATCCATCCTTTCTTTCTTTAAAATTCTCGTTAACATTGGATTTCTATTCAGAAGGTCATGAAATCAAATCCCAGCAATCTCTCCACCAAGTTGCCATGGCTGGGCCCCTGAGCAAGGCCCTTAACCCTCACTTAAGGCAATAAGGTAAGAGCAACTTATAGGTGTCTATATATATATATATATATATATATATATATATATATATATATTCTGTCCTGAAAGAGTTTCCATGAAGTGATGTTTTATTAGTCAATTTTTCTATAAAACCTAGAACTTAATGAGCCTCAAAGGAAAAAATTCTCGAAGGAATTTAACAGTAAAACACTGTGCAGCTGTACACTAATCTAGGAAAGGAAACACAAGGAAAGTTCTAGCAGGTCAAACCCCCAAGGGCTAATTTAATGCAGTCAGGAATGGGAGATAAAGTAGTAGAATCCAGTGTAGTATGTCCCCAGTAGATAACCTGCTAATCGTGCTTATTTGTTGGAAACTCTGATCAAAATAAAGCCATCCATCCAACATTTCCTTCAATAAAATCAATGAACACATTCAGCCACCAACAGTAATCAATAAGACATAAAGACCTCAGGCGACATATTCTTCACTGGCTGCGCTCACAGACAAATATGTTGTTCTATCATTTGGATATTCTGAATAAATCATCAATCGATACATCATACATAATACATACAATCTGGCGGTAAAGAAAAATCAATGCTACCATTCTGTCGGATTGTAACAAGTAGCAAACATTAGCCATAATATAACCCTCAAGTCTTTAATGTCCTTCTCAGCAAAATATATCCGAAATCTACTTCCTTGTGGTAAACGGCGTAATACAACAACCTGCTCAGACAAATTTATATGTATCATTATATTAAAGTATTAAAGTGAAAGGGCTTGTTATATACATGTCAGTTTCTTGTTTTTTTGTTTATTTGGTTTTAAGGGGACATGCTTGGGGGGAGGGGCAATAGTGGGCAAAAGTAAAAAATTTTAAACTTCATTCTTTTCAACAAGAAATTAACTGCAAGATTATTTTGAGCTGAGTTGGCCAGAGATGCCCAACATTTAAAAGTAGAAATAAATATTTTGTGGTCCAGACTCAGTGTCTCAAGATGATTGAGGGTATCGAAATCCTCCACATAGCTGAGATGACTCTGGAACATCCGCAGAATGAAACACGGCTGCAGCGGGACAGCCGATTCCCAAAAGTCACATAAAAACTTAAATCTTCCCACAGAAATACAACATTCCATGTAATAAATATGCAAAAGCATCTATGGATGACCTTGTGGTGTTGAGTGAGAAAATTTAATACTTTACAAAAACAAAGAAAGTCTGCAAAAACAAACAGTTTTAATGCACACATACATTACATTGATGTGTCGTCTTCTTCTTTTGGCTGCCTCTGTTAGGGGTCGCCACAGCAGATCATACGTCTCCATACCACTCTATCCTCTACATCTGCCTCTTTTAAATCATCCACCTGCATGTCTTCCATTACCACATCGATAAACCTCTTACTTGGCCTTCCTCTTTTCCTCCATCCTCAGCATTTTTCCATCAATATACTTCATGTCCCTCATCATGACCACATGACCAAACCGTTTCAATCGCACCTCTTTCACCCTGTCTCCAAAACATCCTTCCTGCACTGTGCCTTCTAATCCTGTCCATCCTCATAACTCCAGATTAAAATCTGGAGTCTTCAACTCTGCCAATCCAGAGAGCTCTGCCTCCTGTCCTCTTGACTTTTTGTCAGTGACACTGTCTCTGAACCATGCAACATTGCAGGTCTCACCACTGTCTTTTCATTGTCATGTTATGCAGGTATAAGAATGGTTTATTAATACCAAAGGCTGAGGAGTCCGAATCAAAAGGCAGAATCAAGGACATGAAACGAGTAAGGCGATCAACAAACAAAAAAGTAAGAAAACAAAAACCAAAAGGAGATCAAATCTGGAAAAATTAGAAAAATTACCCAAAAGACGGTAATATGTTGCAAAGTGGCTTTGGTATTGGTGCTTTATACTTGTCAAATTCTTTCTTCAAATATCCCAGCAATGTAAGGAAGCTGGGGTCAGAGTTTAGGGTCAGCCATGGTACAGCACAACTGGAGTACAGGAGGTTAAAGCCCCAAAAAGTGTCAGCTACTACTGTGATACTAGGGGCTTGAAACCCTAACCCTGACCCTATCCTTAACTATTATGTTATCTCTTCCTATTGGAGACACAGGGGTATTTAAAGGGAAGGTGGTAGCTTAGTGGTTAAGGCATTGGATTTTGGATCCAAAAGTTGTAAGTTTAAATCTTAGCCACACCAAGCTTCCACTCCTGGGCCCCTGAGCAAGGCCCTTGACCCCATAATTGCTCAGTTGTATGGATGTGATAAATGTAAGTTGCTGAGGATAAGGGCGTCTGCCAAATGCCATAAATTTAAAAGCAAACTAACTACAGGCTTAATCATTAACACCTGGGGAACAAGAGACTTGGGAGGGTAAATAACCAATGACAGGATAGGGGTGGGGCATATCATGAGTGGTTATAATAGTAATCTATGTGTCTTGTGTGTTAAGGTTAGGGTTATTGGCAAAGCCAATAAGATCCACTCACTTAATTTTTTATCAATACACTTGAATTGTTTTCATGCTCTATACCTTTGTCCCAGGTGTAAGGAGCTGGATCAAGTTTCACTCCACCCCTGGACTCTATAGCTAACACATAATGTACTTAAACAAGGACAAAAACTAGCTAGAACGCATTGTACCGCAGTGTTACTGAGGTCTTGCTTTTGTTCTCGGGCACAAGGTGTGGACAAATTGACCTTACTGACAAATACCTCCACTTCCAACACAGAACTCTAAAAGCTGACATTTTATATAAAGGATTCCCTTTACTTTTAGAAACAATCTTATTCCTTCCTTGTGCAAATGTACGATTAGTGCAGAGGATGCCAGACTTTTTAGCAGACATAAATAAACCAAAGCGCAAGTCCTGCACACGCCTCCGCCGCTCACAGAAGTGTTTCTGTGCAGACAGAGAGGAGGAAGTGTGTGTTTATTTATTTATACTGGGTATAAACAAGAGACAAACATAGTCGTAGATGTCCCACGCACTGACATCACTTCCCTTCGCTGAGAATGACTGATGCAATAGCAAAAACACCTTAAGAAGCGGAGAACTTCCTTCGCCGTAACTGCCTCGGGAGTGTAAAAAGTGCGTGTCTACTTCTAGAACATTTCCAGCTACTTTTCCAGTGTTTTGAGAACAGCACAAACATGCAAAGAAATAGCTGAAACATCAGAGCCAATTAATAAGATGTTTATCAGAAAAGAGCAGAATGACTATTGGGTACTGGCTTCCTTGGTGCCCTCTCCAAAACATTTCTGCATTAGGTTGTACCTACAGTCATAGCACAACAGGTTCCTCAAAACTTCTTTCTAGAAATTTTTCAGGAATCCTTTTTTCTTTAAGTTCTTTAAGTCCAAACAAAATCTAACTCTAAACACCTTAGATCCTATTCTTTTATTAGGTGGTATCAAAAGAATAAAAAATTAGAACTGTTTACAAGACAGTACTTTAATTAATCCCCTTGCACATCAATACAAATCTTCCAGGGTTCCTGCCACTTCTGGAATGTGTCCTGGAAGTCTTATTTTGGAAGTGCATCAATCACTTTTTGCGATTTGCGCTGCATCTCTGCCATGGTGACAAAACAGCGACCTTTGAGCTGGATCTTCATCTTCGGCAAATTTTGCAGGAGATCATGTGGATTGTTCTTTGACAATCGTCATGAAGAAGTTGCTGAATGGTTTTAACATTTTCGGGGGTTGAGCTCGTCAAAGGTTTTACTACTTTAACGCTTTATTAGGGAACCAAGTGGTTTAAAATATATGAATATACCTTTTGTCATAACCTAAAACCTTTTTAAAAAGGGGGTCCCTCATGGGTTCTCTGTACAGCAAATGCTGGTTGTTACTGTATTTTATGCTGGGGTTAAACTGACAAGTGGGCGTGGGGGGTTGGGAATTAAATTGTCTAAAATTTTGCTACATATTCTCTGAAAGCACTGTAAGAATTTGCCCAAGGCATAGGATGAGGGTAAGGGTCATAGGTCACATTCAGAAAAGAGTTGCAAGGCTAGAATTCAGCAATTTTCCATGGCCTCCAAACAAAACCAGCATACTAGACATGACTACTGAATGAATAATTTCTACTCAGTCTAATTTCTCTCTCATTTCTTTTTCAGACCATGCAAAAATGATTTCTTCTGTAGAAACAAAAGAATAGACCAAATGCACTTTCACTACCCCAGGGGTATCCTTGTATCAGAGTGAACGGTGCACTTCATCTCCAAATGTTTCTTGTACAAGGTCAATATTCTGTGTAAGCACAGTCGCTGTGCACTGTTCCTCAGGGATTTATAGTGGCGAATGCCAAATCTCAAGTTCATTAAGACTGGAAATAGCTGACCTCAGTCTCCAGCGGCTCTTTATTTTTTTAAAAACTCTCAAGCTTCTGGTCTCAAGGGTAGCTACTTATTTCGAAACAAGGTCACTCTAGCAGCATGTCAGCTTTGGTTTGGTCTGGTTTAATCAAAGGCCTGGGCCCAATTTGACAAGCACTTCTGGGTGGATGGAAGCACTTCAATCTAAATGCCAGACATTGCAACTTTGTTTGAGAGCTAAATTATGTAATAGATCAGCAAAACCCTGTCCTCGAGGATAGAAGGAATGCCTCTTGGCTGATTTGCAAGCCGAAGCAATTCTAAATACCAAAGTTCATGTGACACTGTTGTGACCAAAAGGCATACCAAATAATTCAAACTGAAGTTAGGTTCTTACACAACTGCTGGGTTATAGCAGAGGGGGCAAAATATCATGTTACATTTGCAAAGGAATCTGCGGTGCAATTTTTAGAACATGATGTCAGACACTAAGTCAGGAATCTGTTGCAACGGAAGCATGAGACCGACAACCTACGCAAGTGAGTGACAAGTAACCTTGGGAAAATGCAATATTTCATTTTCTTTTATTTAGCACATGGGAGAAGTCAACAGGTTTTCGAAAGACCATCGTGCCCTTTCAACTGACTGAGGTGATAGATCATTCAAACCAGACAAGATTAACCTTGATGATAAAATAGTGCTGTCAATCTGATAATCCTCTACAATGTGAGCTAATCATTGGGTGTACGGTTCTATTACTATGATTGACATGCTTTCACCAAGGCCTTGCCAAACGAGTGTTAAACTGCCATTGTTTTCACAAGATTAAGAGAACCCTGGGGGAAGAGATCCCTGGGGGAATGCGTTGTGCTGAAACATACTCAGTCGGGTCCAAGGACAAATTGCAGCTCCTTGACTGCTTTCAAGGCAGAGTAGATATCATTAGTCTTGATTAGGGTTGCAAAATTCCAGGAATATTTAGGACTGGGAACTTTCCATGCGAATTAATGGGAGTATATGGAAATTATATTACAGTAAACTTGGAATTTACAAAATTGCAGGTTGGCCTTTTATAAAAAGCCTAAATGTATTTTGAAAAAAAAGTCTTGCAGAATAATTTTAGTTAAAACAACCAGATTTAATGCAATTTCGGTTTGAATTTATGCCCTTCACATTCATCAATCACATGCACATAGCACACTTACTGCAGGGCAACTGAGGCCACACCTCCTTAACATAACACATTTCTTGTATCCTGCACATAAAATAATGTAGCCATCATAAAACCGATATGTCCATCATAGCAAGTACTCACTTGTACTTTGAGTACTTATTGTAGCTCAAATTACATAAATATCACATAAATATATGTTAAAAACTGCTGTGTGTAAGCTATTGTGCAATAAATTTATACAAAATATTTAATCAAAGTCAAACGTCATTTTTTTATATCTGTATTAGTTTGCGTGCATGGCAGCTAATGACCAAACAAAATTTTATATTTATGTCTGTATAATACAGTTTATATAAATGTACCGACATTTCTAAGAAATTCCCATAAATTCCTGGTAAGTTTCCAACTTGAAATATTTTCTAAATTTCCCAGATGAATTTTCCATAGAACGTTTCCAGAAAGTTTCTGGAAATTTACTGGAAGATTTAAACCCTAATCTTGATAGAGTCAGGTTCAGATTTATAATAGTCTGCCTTGGGTCTTCCTGTCAAGTTTGATTTGCGACACATGACACGCTAAATATTCTTGTACATACACTATATGGACATAAGTATTGAGACTTGACTTTTCCAGCCATATGTAGTTGTTCCCAGAACTGTACCCTCCAACTTGGAAGCTCGCAATTACATTAGATGTCTCTGGATGTAGCAACATTGCATTTTTTGTTCACATGAACTAGGAGGACCAAACCTGTACAAGCATGATATGCCCCAGTGCACAAATCCAGCTTCATGAAGATATGCTTTACATAGGTTGGAGGAGAAAATCTCCTCCTGTAGAGCTCTGACCCTCAACCCTGTTAAGCAACTTTGGAATGAAATGAACACCCCAGAACTCCTCACCTCACCTCTATCAGTACCTGATTTACTAACACCCTTGTGGCTGAATAATCACACAACACATAAGACACTGGTGGAACATCTTCCCAGAAAAGTAGGGGTTACTATAACAGCAAATAGGGAGTCAAGGAGAAACTGCATATTCAGAAAGCAATCACAAATCCTATGGTTCATGATTTTTCTCAATATGGTGTATAAGCATGACCCAGAATAGCCAAGATTGGTGCTTTGATAGGAGGAGCCTGATTCAACTAACAAGTTTACAGTCAAATCTTCACAGAGGTGTTATGGAACGAGGATCATGCAATTTTTGATCATGCAATTTTAGAACTACCGTTTTTCTTGTTATAAGTTGATATACAGTACATTGTGATTATGTTGTAAAAAAATGTAAAAGAAAGAAACTTTCAATTAAAATTTTCAGGTGTGTGAATAAATCCAACCCCCCACTGAGACAAATTGAAGTTTCCACGATCGACACAGGGTGGTAATGGCGGCAAGGATTTAAATATTTAAATATAATAATATAAATATATGATCTAAAAATATAATATAATGGGGAGTGGTAGCTCCAGTGGTTAAGGCGCTGGATTACTGATCGGAAGGTCGGAGGTTCAAGCCCCGGTATCGCCAAGCTGCCACTCTTGGGCCCTTAAACAAGGCCCTTAACCCTCTGTGCTCCAGGGGTGCCGTATTATGGCTGACCCTGTGCTCTGACCCCAGCTTCCAAGCAACCTGGGATATGTGAAGAACAAAATTTCACTGTGCGGTAATGTATATGTGACAAATAAAGCTATTTTTCTCTATTCAAATAAAATATTGAAAAAAATGTTTATGACCTGCAGATTCTGTAAATATATATTCTGTTCTAATTTCATTCTGTACAATGTTTTATTGTTTTCATTGCATCAATGTTGCGCTGTACCCTCTCATGTTACATATAAGCCTCATATTTACTACCACTACCAGCTATCACTGTAAAGCAAATTGCCCAACACTGGAATCAAAACAGCAGGACCCAAAGGTCTGTCATAAAGTGTTTTCACGATGCCATTTTCCCTTCCAGAACTCTACTCAGTGGCACGTCATTTCCAAATTACCCGACTGACATTCGGAATCAACACACCACAATACTCCTATTAGCGGCGGTGCCAGGTGGGATCGCTTCCATTATCACCTCCTACGTGAAGTGCTCTAAAACCATGCATCTCATCTAGCGGAGCATTTTCTTTGTCGCATTCTTTTCCAGCTTTTCATTCAGCCGAGAATGAAAGAGCTTCATTGAGTTCACCTTCTGTGAAATCCTGTTATCGCCTAAACCCCAATGGTTTGAGTGTTACTTTTCAGATCCGTGCTATGAAACCAGGTGAGTGCTTTCTGTCTTATTGTTATGTGTTATGGCTGCTTCATGGCACCGCCACTAAAACGGAGTGGGGAGTTCCGTGTCACAGGATGGCACACGGCCACCAGAACTTCACTACAGGCGTATTTAATACAGACGAAGCAGTCACATGGTCATGTCCTTCATGTCATTCACAATTATAGGAAACAGTGAGGCGGGATGACGTTCATATTGACGATGGTGCCGATCCTGATTACGGCGAATATTTTAGAGATGATCGTTATGATGATTATAATTATGATGATTACAATGACAATAATGAGGATGGAGATGAAGGTGATAGAGAAGATATGGAGAACAGGATAATAGGGATGTTGATGCTAATGAGAGTCAATACAAGTGACAGTGGTTGTTGGGAAGATGATGATGATGATGATGATGATGATGATGATGATGATGATGATGATGATGTGAAAGGAAATAGTTGTGGTAAAAAGTATTATGTTGATTATAAAGATGGTGAAATTCATGGTGTGTCAAAAAAGATGATGATTGGAGAAGCTGGTGATGTTGCTGGTGATGATAATGAGGAGGAGGAGGTCCTTATGAGTTTCTGATGAACGTTATGGAGGTGTTGAAAATGATGTTCAATGATGATGATGATAATAAGGGAGAGAATGAAAAATAAGGTGATAATGAAGATGATGAGTGATAGAAATCAAAGTAAGCAAATATGTAATGTAATGATGATGAAAGTAATGATGTTTCTGAAAATAATGATCGATGATGATGATGATGATGATGATGATGATGATAATGCTAATGATGATGATGGTGCTGATAATGAAAGTAGAGGTGTTGGGGGTGGAGTAGAAGATGAAGATGTAGAATGAGAAAATTAGGGTGACGATGACAGTGATGAAAGTGGTGAGGATCATCACAGTGATGAAGGTGATGAAGGTTTTGAGGACCATGACAGTGATGGAGGTGATGAGGGTGATGACAGTGATGATGGTGATGAGGATCATGACAGTGATGGAGGTGATGAGGGTGATGACAGTGATCATGGTGTTGAGCATCATGACAGTGATGAAGGTTTTGAGGACCATGACAGTGATGAAGGTGATGAGGGTGATGACAGTGATGAAGGTTTGTAGTGCCGGTGATAAGTTGAACTTGGTTATAATGGTTATATATAATATAATGCTGCATAAACACAAACAATTAATCCAACATTTCACACATTAACCTTGAGCTCTATAAAACACTCTCTCTTTCTCTTTTTTTCTCTCCCTTTTCTCTATCTCTCTCTCTTTTCTCTCTCTCTCTCTCTCTCTCTCTCTCTCTCTCTCTCTCTCTCTCTCTCTCTCTCTCTTTCCTCTCTTCCTCTGTGAAAGCTAAAGAAACTCACGTCAGCGTAATCCGAGAGCAGGTGCTTATGCAGAGAGTCTCCTGATTTGAGGAACCTCTTCTTCCTCACTGCTCTGTCCGACAAATTGCCCATGACTGCTGTCCACCCGGAGTACAGAACACAAACAGCTCAGATTTACGTTCCTCGTTAGCTCCTCCGCTCTTCCTTCTTTTCTCAGTCCTCTCCCTGTTTCACAGCTTATCTCGCTTGAATCTGGGTTAGATAGGTTCCTTGGTGGGTTTGTGCTAAAATAGCCTGACCGCTTGCTAGCATGCTGGTGGGGTGTACAGTGCTCATGGCTCAGAATGAGAGGACACAAATGATAGGATTTACAGGACTGAGAAGAGAAGGAGCTAAATAATCCCTCTGGTATATTTAAGTTGATACAGTTTAAACTTCAAAACAGCTTAATAGATCTCACAAAAATATGTCTTCTAATAGCACCGTGATTTTTTACACAGAAGTGCAGACGAGGGCATTTGATATACAAAACCAGTGCAATCGCAGTGCAGGTTTCAAAATTTCATATTTACCTCTGAGATGATGACAATAAAAAAAACACAATAATCCACAATGCAACCCGGCACTCCTGCTGACAGAGGGCGATC
The DNA here is from genome assembly GCF_014805685.1 of Silurus meridionalis. Lineage (NCBI taxonomy): Eukaryota > Metazoa > Chordata > Actinopteri > Siluriformes > Siluridae > Silurus > Silurus meridionalis. Next base: position 2,604,093 of record NC_060908.1, read on the forward strand.
ATGGGGCTTATCTCCTTCTTCCAGACCAAACTACAAACGTAGAAGGTGAAAAAAGACCTATATGGGCGTTTAGAGATGATCCACAAAAAAAGGTAGCTTGCAGGTAGCAATACAAAAAATGCTTTTTCAAAAGTGGGCGTGTCCACGTGGAATTTGTGGGAATTATGTGCAGCTGTATGGAATGAAACACTAAACTTCATGGTGTTATTGATAATAAGAGATGACAGAATGGCGCAAATCGTCTGCAAACTGAATTATTTTGTTTATCAATGTGCATCAATTTGTCAATGAAATTGTCACAATTGTATATAAACACTTTCAAGGTACAGATGGATTACATTTAGCCACGCCTCTAAAACTCCATAAAAGGCAAAAAGATTCGAAGATGGCAAAAATGGCGATTAAACGGTGAAGCTGCACCCCATGAACCATGTGATGTACCAAATCTTCCAGGTTACTTAAGCGTACTTAACCATAAACCCATCAATAGTCTTTGTTCTTTTTTAGGGTGGGTGCCATTAGTTTTTCCCACTGAAATGATATTTGACAGTGTAATGCATGTTAAAGACGCACTCACTCATGGCTAATTATGATTATGATCAGTATGTGGATAATAAATTGAGGTTTACATTAGTGGATCTTCTACTAAACTCAGAAGATGATTGAAGTAGCTGATGATAAGTATGATGATGATGAGTAGGAGGAGAAGAAAGAGGAGGAGGAGATGATAGTGGGGATAGTGGAAAGAGAAAAAAGAGGTGGTGATTATGATGATGATGGTGATGCTGATAAGGATGGTAGAGAAGAACATACAGAAACAGAGCAAAAAGTGGAAGATCATTTCGAAAATGATGATGATTGTGGTGGTGTTAGTGGTGGTGGTGGTGAGGGAAATAAAGAAAGAAAAGAAGAAGAGGAAGGTGATTATGATGATGATGATTATGATGGTGATGATGATGATGAGGAGGAGGAGGATGTGATTATGATGATAAAGATGGCAATATGAATAAATAGATGATGATGATGATGATGATGGTGGTGGTGGTGGTGGTGGTGGTGGAGAAGATGATGGAAAAAATAAAGAGAAGAAGAAGTGGAAGGTGATGATGATGATGATGATAGTGGTGGTGGTGGTGGTAGTGAAGCAGAAGAAAAGAAAGAACAATGAGAGAACTGTGATGATGATGATGATGATGATGATGATGATGATGATGATGATGATGATGGTTATGATGATGGGAAGGATGATGGTGGTGGTGGTGGTGGTGGAGGAGATGATGGAAGAAAAGAAAGAACAAGGAGACAATTGTGATGATGATGATGATGATGATGATGATGATGATGATGATGGGAAGGATGATGATGGTGGTGGTGGTGGTGTTAGTAGTGGTGGTAGTAATAGTGGTGGAGATGATTATAGAAAGGAAAGAGAACAAGATGATGTAATGATGCTGAAACTCAGTTTGTTTTGCACAGTTGCTCCTGTGAACAATTTTCAAATAACATCACACATGAACCAGATTGCTAAATAATCCTGACCAGATTGCATCCTTTTCACAACAAGGTCAACTCTGAAGAAGAACATCTAAAAGCCTGGACATTTCTCCTTGTTGATGTTTCCAGATGCTATTTTCTCCTTAACTCAACACAATTTCACCTCTGTATCCGGAAACCAAAACCCTTGAGGGGGGAAACATCGACATAATCACGTGTTTCAGAGGCAGGAGAAACAACCTGAACTTTGTGGAAAAAACCCTCCACACACCAGACATTTTCTGCTAACAAGATTGTTATGCTATTAGCGCATTGTTCTATCTCCCTCGTCTCCTTTATTTCTTTCCCTCTTGGAGATGGTCTCCGGGTTCTATTACGCTAGGGCTCAGAGACGAGGAGAGATCGAATTAGAGCCGTAGATTGCATTATGACACTCCACCAGTCCTCTGCACCAGTCCACTTGCATCACTCTGAGATCCTACATGATGTTTTCAATACAGTCAAATACATATAACTATAAATAGATACTATATGGACAAAGGTATTGAGACAACTGGCTTTTTGAACCATATGTGGCTCCTCCACAGACCTGTTCCAGCATAATATGCCCCTGTGCACAAATCCAGCTCAATGAAGATCTGCTTTACATGAATTAGAGTAGAAGATCTTAAGTGACCTGCTATCAACCTTACAGAAATCCTCTGGGATGAATGTAAACACTGACTGCACCCCAGGCCTCCTCAGATCACCTTCACCAGCACCTGACTGGTGAACACCCTTGTGGCTGAATTAATCACCTCAAATCTCCACAAACACACTCCAAAACAGAATGGAACATCTTCCCAGAGGAGTGGAGGTTATTATAAGAGCATAAAGGGACTGACAATGCTTCTGTGCATAAAAAAAACTCCATGAAGATCTTCTTTACACAATATGGAGTGAAAGATCTCCTGCTATGGAGCTCTGACCTTAACCCAATTGAACATAGGAGCTGGAACGCTGACTGCATTCTAAGTCTTCTCACCTCACCAATGAATCTGCAAAAATCTCTAAAAGCACACCAAAAAAATCCAGTGGAACATCTTTCCAGAAGAGTGGAGGTTTTTATAACAGCAAATAGAGACTCAGTATGGAATGGGACGTTAAAAACACACATTAATCAACAATGGCTCAACGATTGCAAGATGAATACGTCTGAAGAGCGTGTGTTAAAAAAATCCTGAAAATCTGTTCCATATAATGATGAATAATGAGTTATTTTTCTGCTATTCTTTTCTTTCTTTCTCTCTTGTCTCGGTTTTATGCTCAGGGAGAAAGAAATTGTGTTTCTCTCAGAAAACAATATGTTTTTATTACTATTCTCAAAGTTAAATATATAAACGTCCTGCACGCAGCCATCATAAGCCATTAAGCACACACTTCATATTTATCGACCCGGGAAAGGACGAAGAGAGAAAATGGTGCAGCCTTAGCAATCAACAACAAGTGACACATTTCTCCATCTACCTAAAGATATCTCACATTTAAACAGGTTCTTGAATGGGGTCATTTCGGTTCTCCGTCACCGAGCCGCTGCTGCTATTGATCACACACCACTGATAAAGGTGTACTCTATCTAAAGCAATCAATAAACAAGTGTTTACAGAGAGAGAGAGAGAGAGAGAGAGCTGCACCTTCAGTAAGCTGCCTCTTCAGTGAGCTGCCCCTTCAGTGAGCTGCCCTTCAGTGAGCTGCCCCTTCAGTGAGCTGCCACTTCAGTGAGCTGCCACTTCAGTGAGCTGCCCCTTCCCTATTCTATAGAATACAATTTAATACAATACATAAAAGAGAACAGTGTTTAAAAGTGTAAAATAAAATGAAAGTAGAGTTTAACTAAATTCAATATGAATTTAAGAAGAATAGAACATAAAAAAA